>NW_026693878.1:0-27359 GCF_021218885.2 Marmota monax | reverse complement strand
TGATCCATTTTGAATTCACTTTTGTGCATGGCGAGAGAAAGGGATTCAGTTTCATTTTGTTGCATATGGATTTCCAGTTTTCCCAGCACCATTTGTTGAAGATGCTATCCTTCCTCCATTGCATGCTTTTAGCCCCTTTATCAAATATAAGGTAGTTGTAGTTTTGTGGATTGGTTTCTGTGTCCTCTATTCTGTACCATTGGTCCACCCGCCTGTTTTGGTACCAGTACCATGCTGTTTTTGTTACTATTGCTCTGTAGTATAGTTTGAAGTCTGGTATCGCTATACCGCCTGATTCACACTTCCTGCTTAGCATTGTTTTTGCTATTCTGGGTCTTTTATTTTTCCATATGAATTTCATGATTGCTTTCTCTATTTCTACAAGAAATGCCGTTGGGATTTTGATTGGCATTGCATTAAACCTATAGAGAACTTTTGGTAATATCGCCATTTTGATGATGTTAGTTCTGCCTATCCATGAACAGGGTATATTTTTCCATCTTCTAAGATCTTCTTCTATTTCTCTCTTTAGGGTTCTGTAGTTTTCATTGTATAAGTCTTTCACCTCTTTTGTTAGGTTGATTCCCAAGTATTTTATTTTTTTTGAAGATATTGTGAATGGAGTGGTTGTCCTCATTTCCATTTCAGAGGATTTGTCGCTGATATACAGGAATGCCTTTGATTTATGCGTGTTGATTTTATATCCTGCCACTTTGCTGAATTCATTTATTAGCTCTAATAGTTTCTTTGTAGAGCCTTTTGGGTCTGCTAGGTATAGAATCATATCATCTGCAAATAGTGATAATTTAAGTTCTTCTTTTCCTATTTTTATGCCTTTAATTTCTTTCATCTGTCTAACTGCTCTGGCCAGTGTTTCGAGAAGTATGTTGAACAGAAGTGGAGAGAGAGGGCATCCCTGTCTTGTTCCAGATTTTAGAGGGAATGCCTTCAGTTTTTCTCCATTCAGAATGATGCTAGCCTGAGGCTTAGCATAGATTGCTTTTACAATATTGAGGTATGTTCCTGTTATCCCTAGTTTTTCTAGAGTTTTGAACATAAAGGGATGCTGTACTTTGTCGAATCCTTTTTCCGCATCTATCGAGATGATCATATGGTTCTTATAGTTAAGTCTATTGGTGTGGTGAATAACATTTATTGATTTCCGTATATTGAACCAGCCTTGCATCCCAGGGATGAATCCTACTTGATCATGGTGTACAATTTTTTTGATATGTTTTTGTATCCGAGTGGCCAGAATTTTATTGAGGATTTTTGCATCTGGGTTCATTAGAGATATTGGTCTGAAGTTTTCTTTCTTTGAAGTGTCTTTGTCTGGTTTAGGTATCAGGGTGATGTTGGCCTCATAGAATGAATTTGGAAGTTCTCCCTCTTTTTCTATTTCCTGAAGTAGCTTGAAAAGTATTGGTATTAGTTCTTCTTTAAAGGTTTTGTAAAATTCTGCTGTATACCCATCCGGTCCTGGGCTTTTCTTAGTTGGTAGTCTTTTGATGGTTTCTTCTATTTCCTCAATTGATATTGGTCTGTTTAGGTTGTCTATATCCTCCTGACTCAATCTGGGCAGATCATATGACTTAAGAAATTTATCTATGCCTTCACTATCTTCTAATTTATTGGAGTATAAGGATTCAAAATAGTTTTTGATTATCTTCTGTATTTTTGAAGTGTCTGTTGTGATATTGCCTTTTTCATCCCGCATGCTAGTAATTTGAGTTCTCTCTCTTCTTCTCTTCGCTAGCATGGCTAAGGGTCTGTCGATTTTGTTTATTTTTTCAAAGAACCAACTTTTAGTTTTGTCAATTTTTTCAATTGTTTCTTTTGTTTCGATTTCATTAATTTCAGCTCTGATTTTAATTATTTCTTGCCTTCTACTTCTTTTGCTGTTGTTTTGCTCTTCTTTTTCAAGGATTTTGAGATGAAGTGTGAGATCATTTATTTGTTGGTTTTTTCTTTTTTTAAGGAATGAACTCCAAGCAATGAATTTTCCTCTTAGAACTGCTTTCAATGTGTCCCATAGATTCCGATATGTTGTGTCTGTGTTTTCATTTATCTCTAAGAATTTTTTAATTTCCTCCTTGATGTCGTCTATAACCCATTGATCATTCAGTAACCTATTGTTCATTCTCCAAGTGATGTATGCTTTTTCCTTCCTTCTTTTATCGTTGATTTTCAGTTTCATTCCATTATGATAAGATAAGATGCATGGTATTATCTCTACTCCTTTATATTGTCTAAGAGTTTCCCTGTGACATAATATATGATCTATTTTTAAGAAGGATCCATGTGCTGCTGAGAAAAAAGTGTAACTGCTTGATGTTGGGTGGTATACTCTATATATGTCAATTAGGTCTAGGTTATTAATAGTGTTATTGAGTTCTATAGTTTCCTTATTCAACTTTTGTTTGGAAGATCTGTCCAGTGGCGAGAGAGGTGTGTTGAAGTCTCCCATGATTATGGTGTGGTGGTCTATTAGACTCTTGAACTTGAGAAGAGTTTGTTTGACGAACATAGCTGCACCATTGTTTGGGGCATAAATATTTATGATTGTTATGTCTTGTTGGTGTGTGGTTCCCTTAAGCAGTATGTAGTGTCCCTCTTTATCCCTTTTGATTAACTTTGGCTTGAAATCTATTTTATTTGATATGAGTATGGACACTCCTGCTTGTTTCCGAAGTCCATATGAGTGATATGATTTTTCCCAACCTTTCACCTTCAGCCTATGTATGTCTTTTCCTATCAAATGCGTCTCCTGTAGGCAGCATATTGTTGGGTCTTGTTTTGTGATCCATTCTACTAGCCTGTGTCTCTTAATTGGTGAGTTTAAGCCATTAACATTTAGGGTTATTATTGAGATATGGGTTGTTCTTCCAGCCATATTTGTTTATTTCTGTTACTAAACATGGTTTGTTTTCCTCTTTGATTATTTCCCCCCCCTTTACTGTCCTACCTCCCACTGTTGGTTTTCATTGTTATTTTCCATTTCCTCTTCCTGTAATGCTTTGGCGAGGATGTTTTGAAGAGATGGTTTTCTAGCTGCGAATTCTTTAAACGTTTGTTTATCGTGGAAGGTTTTAATTTCATCTTCCATCCTGAAGCTTAATTTCGCTGGATACACAATTCTTGGTTGGAACCCATTTTCTTTCAGTGTTTGAAATATGTTATTCCAGGATCTTCTAGCTTTCAGAGTCTGTGTTGAAAGATCAGCTGTTATCCTGATTGGCTTGCCCCTAAATGTAATCTGCTTCCTTTCTCTTGTAGCTTTTAAAATTCTCTCCTTATTCTGTATGTTGGGCATCTTCATTATAATGTGTCTAGGTGTGGATCTCTTATGATTTTGCACATTCGGCATCCTGTAGGCTTCTAGAATTTGGGATTCTGTCTCATTCTTCAAGTCTGGGAAGTTTTCTCATATTATTTCATTGAATAGACTGCTCATTCCTTTGGTTTGGAGCTCTGTACCTTCCTGTATCCCAATGACTCTTAAGTTTGGTCTCTTAATGTTATCCCATATTTCTTGGATGTTCTGCTCATGGTTTCTTAACAGTCTTACTGAGCTGTCTATGTTCTTTTCCAGTTGAAATACTTTGTCTTCACTGTCTGATGTTCTATCTTCTAAGTGTTCTACTCTGCTGGTAGTATTCTCCATTGAGTTTTTAAGTTGGTTTATTGCTTCCTGCATTTCTAGGATTTCTGTTTGTTTGGTTTTTTATAACCTCTATCTCCCTGTATAGTTGATCCTTTGCTTCCTGGATTTGTTTGCGTAATTCATTGTCGAAGTGATCTTTCATTGTCTGATTTTGCTGTCTAATGTCTTCCTTGATACTCCGGATCATCTGAAGCATGTATATCCTGAATTCTTTATCTGACATTCCATCTGCTGCAGCTGTTACCTCTTCTAAAGTTGGTTGACCTGCATTGCTTGTGGTCCTTTCTTTCCTTGTCTTTTCATACTGCTTGCGTATCTTTCCTGCAGGCGCGGGCGGCGGCTCTGCTCTCTCCTTATTCCAATTGGGGTGTCGTGGCTACCACGCCGGCAGGTCACTGGGCCTGTTCTGGGCGCTGGCGGCGGCTCTGTTCTGCCCCTACTCCAATTGGGGTGACGAGTGTACCACGCCGGTAGGCCACCGGGCCTGATCCGCCGGTCGGTTGCAGGTTTGCCTACTCTGCAGGCGCGGGCGGCGGCTCTGCTCTTCCCCTACTCCAATTGGGGTCATGCCGGCGGGCTGCTGGGCCTGTTCCGGGCGCGGGCGGCGACTCTGCTCTGCCCCTCTGTCCCGGGCCTGTCCCGCTGGTCGGTCGCAGATCTGCCCACCTTTCGGGCACAGGTGGAGGCTCTGCTCTGCCCCTACTCCAATTGGGGTGTCGTGACTACCCCACCTGCAGGACGCTGGGCCTGTTCCTGGCAAGGGCTGCGACTCTGCTCTGCCCCTACTCCAATTAGGGTGGTGTGTGTACCACGCCGGCAGGCTCCTGGGCCTGATCCGCCGGTCTGTCTCAGGTCTGCCTACCCTGGAGGCGCGGGCTGCGGATCTACCTTGCCCCTCCTACCACGCCTGCGGACCCCTGGGCCTGATCTGCAGGTTGGTCACAGGTCTGCTCACCCTGCGTGCACAGGTGGCGGTTCCGCTCCGCCCCCACTCCAATTGGGGTCACGTGACCACCACACCGGCAGGGCCTGATCCGGGCATGGGAGTGGGATCTGCTCTGCCCCTACTCCAGTTGGGGTGACGTGTGTACCACACTGGCAGGCCACTGCGCCTGACCCGCCAGGCTGTTACAGGTCTGTTTACCTTGCAAGCGCGAATGGCGGCTCTGCCCTGCCCCTCCTACCATGCCCATGTACCACTGGGTCGCGGGTCTGCCCACCTTGCGGGTGCGGGTGGCGGCTCCGCTCCGCCCCCTCTCCATTTGGGGTCACGCGGTCACCACGCTGGCGAGCCGCTGGGCCTGCTCCGGGCGCTGGTGGCGGCCCGGCTCCTCTCCTCTGGCTCAATGACAAATTGAGGAAACTCGGGTGTCTGTGCCTCACCCCCCCTACCAGGAGACCAACTGTTTCTGTCGCCGCTGGTATTGATGAAGTTCTCTCCTCTGCCGCTTTCTGATGACATCAGATCTCTGCCATGTTGGTATCCTATTGGAATGGCAGCATTTCGTTCCCCTTGCCGGGCAACCAAAGCAACGTGTGAGTCCTGACCGGCCCTCAGCAGGACCCGGACCGAGAAGCAGTTTCCGTGGGCTCCTAGCCCCGGGCCAGGGCAGTTCCGGGAGCTGGAACTCGGCCGTTCCGTGCTCAGTGTAAGCTCCTATAAGTGTAGGCTCCAAGAAGCAGTCCCCGCGGGCTGAGTTCCGGGAGCTGGAATTCAGCCGCTTAGTGCATGGTGTATGCTCTGATAGGAGCAGGGTCCAAGAAGCAACCTCCACAGGCTCCGCAGCCCTGGGCCAGGGCGGTTCCGGGACGGTTCCGGTGAAATATCCACAGATCCCAAACCCGGAAGGAACCACACGAGACACTGGCTGCAAAAAGCAGGAGGCGTTTATTCTCACACAAGCGCCTGCGGGTGCACAGGAAAACCTCAGCCGGAGCTTCGGTGAACTGGCACACCGGGCTTTGGGGTATAGATCTTTTATAGGGAACAGGTGGGTTAGGTCTTAGCTTAGCACAGCAACAGCCTTCCTATTGGTCTCTCTGAATTTAGCAGTTGAGTCACCTAGGGGGGTAAACTTGTTTTTCAACTTTTTGTTCTCGGAAAAACCATAAAATTGCATTCTGTCCTTTCAGTTCCTGTTTTTAAACCTAGTTCTCAAGTTTAACCGGTAGGACTGTCTAAAAGGAACATCTTGTGGTAGGGGGCCCGTTAGGGTTATCTACATGGAACATCTTGTGGTAACATTGTGCAACACCTGAGGTGCTACATGCTGCTGGAGGGGTTTTGACATGGGGGTTGGGTGAGGAAGTGTCTTGCAGCTTTGAGGCCTAGGGGTTTGGTCACCTAATGCTGGGCCTGGGTCTTGAGGTCCTACATTCCCCCCTTTTTCTTTATCCGGGATATAATCTTATATCCATTGATCTACCTGCTCAGAGTCCGGTATTTGCTCAGCTGATGGTTCAGGGTGCTGTGGGAGTACTTGATATTGCTGCGCGAGTACCATAGTTTGAATTACAGACAATCTTTCTTTTATAAATTGCATTAATTTGTTAAATATGCAGGGCCCAAATGTTAAGATCAGCAGCAATACAATTAAGGGACCGGCTACAGTAGATAATATAGTAGTTAACCAAGGGGAGTTATTAAACCAGCTTTCAAACCAACTTTGGGAGCTTTGCAGAGACCTTTCCCTTGCATCTAGTCTTTCTCTAAGCTTTGTCATAGACTCCCTTACTACCCCTGTGTGATCGGTGTAAAAGCAACAGTTTTCTTTTAAGGCTGTACAAAGTCCTCCCTCCTTCAAGAATAATAGGTCCAGACCTCGTCTATTCTGCAAGACAACTTCTGATAAGGAGGTTAGGGATTTTTCTAAAGCAGTTACAGAGGTTTCTATTGCTCTTAGGTCTTGTTGGATTGCAGCTTCTAGAATCCCTAGCTGTCGGGGGCCCTCAACCAGAGCTGCAGCCCCAGTCCCAATTCCTGCCAATACTCCTGCTCCTAACAAGACTGCCAGGGTAAGGCTGATAGGCTCTCGGGTGTATCGAATCCTGCCCATGAAATGTCCTTCAAATTCCTCTGAGGAATAATAGAATAGTCGTGGGTAGATTCGGACTAACACACAAAAATCAGTGGAGGCATTGAGGATTGCCGTGGAAATACAGGGGGTCAGTCCAATGTTGCAGGCCCAATAAGTTCCGGGGGGACCCCACAAATAATTATTTTGTGAGCCATTTGTCAGGAGGGTGGTGTTACAGAGAGGTTGATGTGACAGGGGTATATTTCCTACACAGATCCCTTGTCCTGAAACTTCAGTGATGGTGAGTTTATAGCCGGGCAGGGACATACATTTAGGATCAGGGTTTATGTTACTGTTCCAGTCAGACATTATTGCTATTCCTTCATAGTAGGGTGGGCCGAAGGTGAGACAGAGCCAACATTCCCGGGTGCGGTCTGGGTTGGTGGCATTGAGGGCATAAAAGGCTCCTTGAATCAAATCTAACAATCGGTTTTCGGTTCCAGGGAGTGTGGGTTCGGGGGAGTAACTAGAGGTTTGACAGTCTATGGTTACAATTTGAGACATGGGTGGCTCACTGGGAGGTACTTTGGGCGGACTTTTTGATTGTCTGGGAACTGAGGGAGCTCTTTGGTCCCCGAGAACAGGATTAGGTCCTATTGGGCTCATCAAAATTGGGGTTAGAGATAATTTGATTCTGAGAATTACACCGAGATCATCTCCTTTCATAAACCATCTAAGGCCCCATGTTCTCCCAGTGAGCCAGGGATCTAGCTGTTCTTTTCCTTTTTCTGTAAACTGTATCCGTAAGGGCAATGATTTGTCCCCTTGGTAATAAGATGTGTGTGGGGGGGATAGCAATCAGAGGGGCGCGTGCCATGGGGAGTGAAGTTTTTGAGTATTGTTATGAATTCCTTATCAGAAGAAGGTTTCCAGTGAGCGTCCCCTGTAGTTTCACAGCCCCAGGAGGAGCAAAAGTATGTTTCATAATTTCCACATCTACGTGCTTGGGTTCGGTTTCTCCCTTCTTTGGGACAAACGTAAAAGTCATGTTGACCCAGTCTGCATCTCGTTATGGGGGTAGAACAATAAGTACTGAGGTCATGTGAGTTGCCGGGAATATCCCAAGAGTCTGATTCAGCGGCTAGTTGACAAAAGTCTGGGGTCAAAATAGGCCACCATGTGCCAGGGATGTGGGCTGCTGTAATAGACCAAATTATTTTTCCGGTTTCGGAATACACCTGCCAAGTCAACTTCATGGGGGTATGGGGATTACTACCTAGGACGAGGGGAGTAGCGTAGAGAGCAAGAGTGATTAACAACGTGTAAGTCTTATCTTTAGCGGGTTTTGGGTGCGTTGCAGTTTCCATTCTGGATCCAGAGAGGCGTCTGTGGGCTCCTGCGGATGTGCAGCTTTCACGTGGGAAGCGTGGATCCAAGCGGTGATGCCGTCCACTTTGATTGCAGTGGGAGTGGTCAGCAGGATGGTGTAAGGTCCTTTCCACCGCGGTTCGAGGTTCTTGCTCTGGTGCCTGCGTACCCAGACGGTGTCTCCGACTTTGAAGGGATGTGGCAGCGAGGGGGTTTTGAGTTCCTCCTTGTATGCTGCGGCTAGAGGCTTCCAAACCTCGTTCTGGACCAACTGCAAGGCACGCAAATGAGTCTGCATAGATGGGGTGAGGGAGGCATAAGTTTCAGTTTCATAAAAGTTAACAGCAGGTGGTGGTGCACCGTACAAAATCTCAAATGGGGTTAGCCCCTGTGGGCCTGGGGTGTTTCGGGCCCGGTATAAAGCTAAAGGTAGGAGTTGTACCCAGTCTCTAGTGCCAGTTTCAAGCGTTAAGTTAGTTAAAGTCTCCTTGATGGTTCTATTCATCCTTTCTACCTGTCCTGAACTTTGGGGTCTATAAGCACAATGTAATTTCCAATTAATCCCCAATGTATTGGCCACCATTTGACTTACCTGGGAGACAAAGGCAGGCCCGTTATCTGACCCAATGGTCCCGGGTACTCCATACCTGGGAAAGATTTCTTCCAGTAATTTCTTTGCAACCACCTTAGCAGTCTCATGCCGAGTTGGGAATGCCTCGGTCCATCCAGAGAAAGTGTCAACAAAAACCAGAAGATATTTGTAGCCATACATACCAGGTTTAATTTCAGTGAAGTCTATTTCCCAATGGGTTCCGGGCTTATGGCCTTTCACCCGGATCCCTGTTCCAATTTTGATCTTACCAGCATTTACCTGGGCACATGCTTGACAGTTTTCTGCTTCTTGGCGCAGAAGTTGATCCCTGTTTGGAAGATATAAAGTACCTTCCCCATGCTCTAAGAGCTCCTTCATCTTTTTAGCCCCGAGGTGTGTCAGTCTGTGTAGGGACTTTACTAATTGTTTTGAATTTTTGAGGGGCATGATAGTTTTTCCTTGATATTTCCAGACATTTTTCCCAGGGTCATAAGTGGCCCCCAGTTTTTGTATGGCATCTAAATCTTTATCTTCATAGACCCAGTGTTCTTTATGGTCATCATGTGGTGGGTCTGCTCGTTGGGGCAATAGAGTCACTATCAAAAGCTGTGGCCCTAGGGCTGCTTTCTTGGCCGTTTCATCTGCTAATCTGTTCCCTTTGGCCTCTGGAGTATTACCTTTTTGATGACCGGGGCAATGCATGATACTTAACTTTTTAGGCAAGAATAAAGCTTTAAGTAAGGCTAATATTTCAGCCTTATTTTTGATCTCTTTTCCTTCTGAGGTTAGTAGACCCCGGCGTCTGTAAATTTCTCCGTGTATGTGAGCAGTAGCAAAGGCATATCTACTGTCAGTGTACACGTTTAGTTTCTTCCCCTCTGCCAACTTTAACGCTTGAGTCAGCGCTATCAGTTCTGCCCGCTGAGCTGATGTTCCGCCCGGAAGTGCACTCGCCCATATTACCTCAGATTCGGTGGTGACGGCTGCTCCTGCTCGTCGTTCTCCATTGAGCAGATAACTGCTTCCATCTGTGTACCAGACCAGCTCCACATCCTTCATCGGTTGGTCGGTGAGGTCCGGCCGGGTTCCCTGTGTCTCTGCAAGAATCTGCTGACAGTTGTGAGGATCGGCTTTTCCTGGGAGCGGCAGGAGGGTCGCTGGATTCAGCGTCACCATGGGACCAAACTGAATTCGGTCGGTGTCCAATAACAAAGACTGGTAATGGGTGAGTCGGGCATTTGACATCCAGCGATCAGGCGGCTGGCAAATCACAGTTTCGATGGCATGAGGGGTTAACAGGGTTAATGGCTGTCCCAAAGTCAGTTTAGTGGCATCCTTAATCAGCAGAGCCACAGCTGCAATCATCCGGAGGCATGGTGGCCATCCTGCTGCCACTGGATCTAATTTCTTTGACAGGTAGGCTATAGGTCGCCTCCAGGGCCCTAGTTTTTGGGTTAAAACCCCTTTTGCATATCCCCGTTTTTCATCTATAAACAGATCAAAGGGCTTGGTAATGTCCGGTAAGCCCAAAGCAGGGGCTGACAGAAGAGCCAATTTGATGTTATCAAATGCCAATTGATGTTCCTTAGTCCAAGCAAAGGAGTTACCTTGCTTAGTTAGTAGATACAAGGGGGCTGCTATCTCAGCAAACCCAGGAATCCAGAGTCTACAGAAACCTGCGGTCCCCAGGAATTCCCGCAGTTGCTTGGGACTCTGGGGGGTTGGTATACTTGAGATAGTCTCTTTTCTGGCAGTTGTCAACCATCGTTGACCATCATGGAGTTCATAGCCCAGATAGGTAACTTTTGTCTGACAGATTTGGGCCTTCTTTGCTGACGCCCTATACCCTAGTAGCCCCAAAGTTTGCAATAATTTCTCCGTACCTGCCTGGCAATCTTCCTCGGAGGTCGCAGCCAGCAAGATGTCATCTACATATTGGAGCATGATTAGGGAAGGGTGCCTTACACGGAAGTCTGCCAAATCCTGATGCAAAGCCTCATCGAAGAGTGTTGGGCTGTTTTTAAATCCTTGTGGCAGTCTCGTCCAGGTCAGCTGTCCAGAGATTCCCCCTTCGGGATCTTTCCATTCAAATGCGAAGAGAGCCTGACTTTGGGGAGACAGTCTTAGGCAGAAAAAAGCATCTTTCAGATCCAGAACAGTATACCAAGTATGAGTAGGAGGCAAAGTGCTAAGGAGATTGTAAGGATTTGGCACTGTGGGGTGGATATCGCATACCCTCTTGTTAACTTCCCTTAAGTCTTGGACTGGTCTGTAATCATTAGTCCCCGGCTTTTTAACTGGTAGTAGTGGGGTGTTCCAGGGCGATTGGCAAGGTGTTAGGATGCCTTGGTCTAGGAGGCGTTTGATGTGCGGCTTGATGCCCTGATAGGCCTCTCTTGACATAGGATATTGTTTGATATTAATGGGAGTAGCAGCGGCCTTTAGATGAATGACTATTGGGGGCCGTTGTTTTGCCAATCCCATTCCTCCGGTTTCAGCCCAGGCCTCCGGGTAGGAACTAAGCCAATAGTCCATGTCTTTCATAGGTACCGAGGGCTTGTCAAAAAGTTTATATTCGTCTTCCAATTTGAAAGTCAATATATGTAATGGAGTCTGGTTTGGCCCCGTGATGGAGACGCCCCCATCTTTAAAATAAATTTGGGCTCTCAATTTATCCAATAAGTCTCTTCCCAACAGTGGATACGGACAGTCAGGCACGTGTAGGAACGAATGAGAAACCTTACCTGTGGCAAGGTGTACTTCTCTCTTGGTGGTCCACCGGTAGGGTTTACTCCCAGTGGCACCTTGGACCCACGTCGTTTTGTGGCTCATGGGTCCTGGTGTCTGTGTCAGCACTGAGTGTTGGGCTCCGGTATCCACTAGGAAGGTCACAGGTTGCTCCCCTACTTGTAGAGTTACCCGGGGCTCAGGGGGGAGCTCCTGGCCCTGACTCCTCTAATCCTCATCTAATGTTAGCAGTCGGGGAGCCCGGTTGGTATCTCTCCTGGGGTTGGGGGGTCTCTTTGGGCAGTCTTTTACCCAGTGTCCTTTTTCCTTGCAGTAGGCACATTGATCTCGGTCTACACGGGGTCTGCTTTGCTCCCTGTCCCTGTTTACTTTGTTTCCCTGATGTCCTGCCTGAACTACGGTGGCCAATATTTTACTTAGTTCCCTGTTACGCCTTTGTTCTCTTTCCCTTTCTTTTTTGTCTGATTCCTCTCTAAGCTTAAGTTCTCGTTCTTCCTGCATCTTTCTGATCCTGTCCTCTCGTTCTTCTGGAGTTTCTCTTTTGTTATATATCTTTTCGGCTTCCTTCAGTAAGTCTGCCAGAGAAAAATCTTGCAAGTTATCTAGTCTCTGCAATTTAGACCTGATATCTGGGGCGGACTGCCAAATGAAAGCCATAGATACATTTCCTTTTTGGTCCTCGCTATCAGGATCAAAAGGAGTAAACCTCCGATATGCCTCTTTTAATCTTTCTAGAAATGCTGTCGGGGTTTCTGCTGCCCCTTGGGTAGTCTGTCTTACCTGAGCCAAATTAGTGGGTCGTCGCCCTGCTGCATGGAGACCCGCTATGAGTAACTGGCGATAGAGACGTAGGTGGTCCCTACCTGCTTCAGTCGCATGGTCCCAGTTTGGCCGGGTTAAAGGAAAAGCTTCATTAATCAAATTTGGGAGTTGGGTGGGACGCCCATCGTCCCCTGGCACATTTTTGCGAGCTTCCAAAAGAACTTTTTGTTTCTCCTCTGAAGTGAGGAGAATTTGCAGGAGCTGCTGGCAGTCATCCCATGTTGGCTGATGAGTTACTAGGATAGACTCAATCAAAGAGGTTAGAGCTATAGGGTCTTTAGAAAAGGAAGGGTTATGGGTTTTCCAGTTATAGAGGTCAGAGGCAGAAAAAGGCCAATACTGATATTGGCCATTGGGGCCTCCCGTCTGTCGCAGGGGGAGAACTCTGGAGGTGTCTCCTGAGGCGGTGGATCCCGGCGTCCCCGGAGCCATCCCACCATGGGAGATGGATCCGGGGGAGCATTGGCGACTGGGCCTTCTTGGTTCTCGTCCTCGGAGGATGCTTGATCAGGTTCAGGGGCTTGTAAGGGCTGGGGCTGATAGGGAGGAGGCTCATCAGTCAGCAAGTCAATTAGAGTTGAGTCCTCCGGCGGTAGAACCTTCTTTGGTGTTGTCCCTGTTTTAACTGAGGTCTCAGATTTGTTAAGAACAGGGTAAAGATGAGAGGTTTGGGGAGGGGGAAGTGGAATGAGGGGAGCAGAGGGTTCAAGGGGAGGACGGAGAGGGGGTTTGGGTGGAGAGAAAGGAGCAACCCAAGGGGGGGGGTTGGAGGCTAAGTCCTCCCAGGTAACAATGTAGGGTATCTGGTCAGGGTGTCCATGAGGACCATGGGTGAAGATTCGGGTTTTCACCTGGAAAATAAGATCAGTATTAAAAGTCCCTTCTGCTGGCCAGCTGGTGTTGAATGTTGGCCATTCTGAAGTACAGAGAGTTTTCCATTTTTTCTTTTTGACTGCCACGGACAGGTTGTCTGCCCGATCTTGAACGTCTTGCCAATGATCTAGAGTTAGGCTCAAAGGGGTTGTTAGTGATTGTCCCATGTTACTCTCAGAGAGGAAATAGAGAGACAGACACAATGACACAAAAACGAAACCAAACAGTGAGATCGCTGCGCGGCTTCGGTGGAAACCGAACAAATCAGATGGCCTGGGAGAAGTTTGTACTTCTTTGTCGCCTACAAAAATGGTGTAACCCTCGGAAACACCGGGGGCCCCAAAGAAATGGACCCTTCTGATCCCTGGGACGTCTCCCAGGGTGGCAGGGGAGAAGTCCGAGTTCGTCAACTCCTTCTCAAGCTGCCTCAGAATACTAAATGACAGAACTGCCTCAGAATACTCAGAATACTAAATGACTATGCCTAGGATCATATAGTCTTACAGACGCTGCGCGGAACAAAGAACAGATAACCAACAGGACAACAAGACAGTCAGTTTGAGCTGGCCAGCTTACCTCCCAGTGATGTCGGGTGTCCTCAGGATAGGGACCGGGATCGGAACCGGAACCGGGATCTTGGATCTCGGTGGAACCTCCACAATGAAATATCCACAGATCCCAAACCCGGAAGGAACCACACGAGACACTGGCTGCAAAAAGCAGGAGGCGTTTATTCTCACACAAGCGCCTGCGGGTGCACAGGAAAACCTCAGCCGGAGCTTCGGTGAACTGGCACACCGGGCTTTGGGGTATAGATCTTTTATAGGGAACAGGTGGGTTAGGTCTTAGCTTAGCACAGCAACAGCCTTCCTATTGGTGTCTCTGAATTTAGCAGTTGAGTCACCTAGGGGGGTAAACTTGTTTTTCAACTTTTTGTTCTCGGAAAAACCATAAAATTGCATTCTGTCCTTTCAGTTCCTGTTTTTAAACCTAGTTCTCAAGTTTAACCGGTAGGACTGTCTAAAAGGAACATCTTGTGGTAGGGGGCCCGTTAGGGTTGTCTACATGGAACATCTTGTGGTAACATTGTGCAACACCTGAGGTGCTACATGCTGCTGGAGGGGTTTTGACATGGGGGTTGGGTGAGGAAGTGTCTTGCAGCTTTGAGGCCTAGGGGTTTGGTCACCTAATGCTGGGCCTGGGTCTTGAGGTCCTACACCGGGAGCCGGAACTCGGCCGCCCCACGCTCAGTGTTCGCTCCGATAAGATCAGGTTCTAAGAAGCACCCAGGCACTGAACCCTAGCAATCTGTCTGCAAGCCACAGGCGAATGGCAGCCTGAAATTACCTGTTCTATGGCTGAATGAGCTGCGGTCAGTCGAAAACAGGGATGGTGATGTCAGCTTTCCAACATGGTGGCTGCTGGCCTCCTCTGTGGTCTGACAGGTGTGGAGAACCGAGATGGACTGCTTCCTTCCCCCGTCTCGAACCCAGAATTCAGCCCTGAGTACGGTGCTTGCACGGCTGGCAGAAACTGCAGCGCTGTATCCCTGCGTCGCTATCTCCTCGTTTCCCAGCGCGCGCTGCAGACTCTAGCCGCGGGGCGATTTGCTGAATAAGCAGTGTTACCCTCCGTGCGACAAACCTCTCGCGTTTGAGTCCCTGTAGCCGATCCTCGTGCGATGGAAATCCTTCCTCCAGGTTCCGGAGCACCCCACTATTGCTGAAAATTCCTAACAAGATATCCTTTAGCCGTCCTGACTTGTCATACTCCCACACAGTGAAGCAGCACACGGGGGCAATGCACTCCCCTTGCCGCCATCTTCCTTCCCTCCATATTTATTCTTTAGTTTTTGGCGGACACAACATCTTTGTTTGCATGTGGTGCTGAGGATAGAACCTGGGCCACACGCATGCCAGGTGAGCACGCTACCGCTTGAGCCACATCCTCAGCCCATCTTGAGCCACATCCTCAGCCCATCTTGAGCCACATCCTCAGTCCATTCTCACTTATATATTAATGAGAAAATTGAAATCAGATTCAGTTCTTCTGATGTCTTGTCTGGTTGATAAATACCTGATTTGTTTTTAGTGGAATTTTGAATGTCTTTTAGGAAATCAGACATCTACACAGTGAAATATAGGAGCAAATAATACAAGGGTACAGTTTAAAAAATTTTTTTTGTAGTTGTAAATGGACAGTATACCTTTATTTTATTTGTTTCATTTTTATATGGTGGTAAGGATTGAACCCAGTGCCTCACACAAGCTTGGCAAGCATTCTGCCACTGAGCTACAACTCTACCCCAAATGTATGGTTATTTTCACTAGAAATATTTGCTCTACTAATCCTATTTTTATACATAGATATTCAAGTTTCAAAGTACTTATAACTATATTTGGAATTCTCAGATAATACACTCCCAACTGAAATTTCATTATCTCAGTAAATATATAAATGAAAAAATGTCTTACATTTTCATTATTTTGCTAATATTACATTGTTTGTTGCTATGATATATCTCGTGCCATAAATTGCACTTCCAATCATAGAAACAAGGACTATAATTATAAGATATAATTCTGATGACTTCTTCTTCAGTCAGTTGTACACAGCAGACTGAATGTAACTTATTCAAGCTGGGATAAATTCTCTCAAAAGTTTGGGGTCTATAGATGTTAATCTTTTTATTATTCAAGCTGGAGTAATATAAACTCAAAATGGAAGGATTTACTCTTGCTTAGACAAGAAAAGCAGACAAAGTCAAAATAGAGGGAGATGGAGAGATGATGAGGGAGAGAGAAGGAGGATGATGAAGGAGGCAGAGAAGATGATGGGGGAAGAGAGAGAGGTAGGAGGAAAGGAGGGAGGCTTTAGGAGTGAAAGGAAACAGAAAAGTTGGTTGTAGAGATCAAATGAATGGAGAGGAGCAACATTAAGAGTTCCTGTGTCTTCGGAGAATTATATACCCAGTTCAAACCACCTATTTATTCCCTGATTCGAGTTCCCAGAATGTTGACTACATTCCTTGCTCTTGGCTTCTTTGAGTTTGACCTATATTGTTGTTGATTTATTTTGCTTTAGTCTTATAACCCTAAGAATTTTGGCTATGGTCATAAATTGAATCAAAGTGATTCATTATTTTAAGAACCAAATTGTTCATATTTTAAACATTTTAATACCATTTATATTTGACTTAGTAAAGAAATAAAAAATGTTAAAATATTTGCAGAATATGTATACTTAACAAAAACTAAAATGTACACTAATGCCACTCTCTAAAAGTAATTTCCATGATTGTACTGGTAAATTTTCTTATAATCTTCTGTATATGCCAACATATACAAAAATAGACACAGGCATATACTCATTCATTCATAGTCATTATCAGTGGTATATACGGTTTTATATGATGTGGTTTTTATTTAGTATTGTTTTTGGAGACATGTTTTTCATTCACTATGACACCACTATGACATAATTATTTTAATTTATGATCATTCTGTTTTTAATTTACCAAATATCAATTGTAGTCTCATTGAAACCATTATTGTTTTACTCCTTCATTTACTCAAAAACCTTTTATATACCAAATATTTTTATGTAGTAAATATATTCCTTTGCTTTGAGAAGATTAGAGACTTTAAAGAAACTAATGGGCAATTATTTCTTAAGTTTGGATCAGTTAATATTCTTGGAGGAAAAGTGTATAAATGATTGCTTTTAAGATGGAAGTGAGTCTTGAACTTAGTCTTGACTTATGAATAAATGACTAAACAGGAAGGAATATGTGAATAGGCAAGGTATGAATTAACAAAGTAAGTAGGACCCAGAATATGAGGTGGAGGGGTGGAGCAGTTTATTTGCCAGTATGTAAGCAATGGGTAGCACTGAAAATTCTAAGTTTGTGTGGGGAACAACCTGGTAGATTTGCCTTGTAAATTGATTATATGACAACAGAAGATGGATTTCTCCGGTGAAAAACTTGACATGAAGAAACTACTTGCAGTGAGAAATGTACTGAAATATTCCATGTAGGAAATGAGAGGCAATATTACCATATAACTGGTGTAGAGAGATGAAGTTATAGCTATATTGAGAAGATGATTCATGGAATTGACAATTTGTTTTGTCTGTCAAAACATGAAAAGTTAGGAGAAAACAGGATTGCTCTGTCTTCTGGCTTGCTTCAGTTACCTGAGATATAGAATACAAGAGGATGGGTAGGTTTAAAGGGAAGATAAAGAGTATTGATTTAGATCTGTTTGGCATAAGTTACCTTTTGTATGTTAAGGAAGAGGTGACCAATAGTCAGCTGGTGCACTAGTCAATTTGAACTTCCATAACATAATACGGCAGACTGGGTTGTTTAAACAAGGGTAATTTATTTTCTGTAAGTTCTGTGGATTGGAAGTATGAAATCAAGATTATAACTTGGGCATGTTCTGATGGGCTTTTTTCTTTGACTTGCAGATGGCCACCTTCTCTTTGTCCTCACTTGGAGGAGAGGACACCAGCAATTTCTCTTTCTCTCTTTCTCTTCTTCTGAAGTCATAGTCCTTTTGGTCTGGGCCCCACCCATCATTTAGTCCTAATTATCTCCTGAAAACCCTCTCTCGATATACATTTACAATCAGGGATTCAACATATGAATTTGGGGGGGGACTAATTTCAGTCCATAGCAACTTCACATAAATCTGTATCTTAATGGCATGTAGGAATGGGAGGTGTATACTTGGGTATGCATTTTCTTGAGAATAGACAAGCCTGCCCTTTCTAGAGGGAAAAAAATGAGAGGGTCAATAACTCAAGCATTTATGTTGTTCTCAGAACAAGAGGAAATAGGAAGAGACTGATGAGTTGGAGGAGAGACAGAAGATGTGATTCCTCTGACTATAAAGAACCTTGACATTTATAGGGATTAGAAGATTCCACACTATCAACTGATACATATAGGTCAAAGAAAATGAATGAGAAACTATTTCGCTTATCTATACTAGTCATCCCAACCTTTAGTCCTTGGTAGCTAATGGTATTGGTGGCATCAAACCATTCCTCGTTTCTTCCATATTCTTCATTTTAAAGTTATTTTTATATGTTCTTTTTTTGGTATGAACAATGTCAGTAGCACAGCATTCAACTTGCCAAATACATAGAACTATTGTTTGATTTCTACTATTTTCAGTAAATTGATTTTTAATGTACTATGTTTTTATTTCACAATATTTCCTTCCTTCCTTCCTTTCTTTCTTTTTTGAACCCAGGGCCTTGTGCATGTGAGGCAAGCACTCTAACAACTGAGATATATCCCCAGCCACCAACAACCTTTATTTTTACTTGACACATGATAATTATACAAACTTATGGGATATTGTGTGAAGACACGTGATAATTATATAAACTTATGGGATATTGTGTGAAAATTCAATAAATGTACATAATGTCCAATGGTCAAATCAGGATGACTAGTACTTCCATCTCCTTATACAGTCATCATTTCTTAGTGTTTGTAGCCTTTGAACTCAACTCTTCTAGTTCTTCATAAAATATATAATAGATCGTTAAAAACTATAGTTTCCCTACTGTGCTGTAGAACATTACAATGTATTCCTCCTACCTAAAATCATCTTGTCATCCTGTGTCCTGTTATCCTGCCTCACTTTAATTCTCTTTTCTACCATCTTTCTAGTCTCTGGTGATCAATATTTTACTCTTTTCTTCTTGGAGATCAGTATTTTAAAGCTTCCACATAAGATTCAGAACATGTGGTATTTGTCTTTATGTTCCTGGCTTATTTTGTTTCTTACAATGCCGTCCAACTCCATTCACTTCACTAAAAGTGGCAGAATTTCTTTCTTTTATGGATGCACTACATTCTATTTTGCATATATAACACATTTACAATATCAGTTCATCTGCCAGTAGACACTTCAGTTGATTTCATATATTGGCTACTGTGAGTAGTGTTCAATAAACATGAGAATACAGGTATCTCTTTGATTAGCTGATTTCATTTCCTTTGAATTTGTATCCAGAGGGATAGCCAAACCATATAGGAATTCTATTTTTAGTTTTATGTGGAACCTCCACATTGATCTCCATAAGGATTGCACTAATTTACATTCCTACCCACACTGTATATAAGAGTTACTTTTTCTTGACATACTCACAAACAGTTATTTATTTATTTTGATGGTAGCCATTCTGACTGGACTGAAGTGATATGTGGTTTGAATGCATTTTCCTGATTATTAGTATACTGAACACTTTTAAAATATATTGTTGACCATTTGTATACATTAGTTTCAGAAATTACAATAAGACAATTCATATTATTTGACCATTTTATATTTGTTATTTGCTTTCCTATTATTTATTTGAGCTAGATATTACAATTTTGTTAGATGAAAATTTGGATATATTTCTCCCATTCTTTAAGTGATTCACTGTGTTATTTTCTTTGCTGTATAGGGTTTTTAAGTTGGATATGATCCCATTTGTCTTTTTTTTTTTTTTGGCTTTTATGTTGGGCTATTGGGTCTTATACTAAATATCACTGCCTATACCAGTGTCTTGAAATGTCTTCCTGAAAACTAGATTAAAATTTTAAAGTTTGAACATTTTTTTAAAAAAGGATTTCCCACCAGTGTTCATGTGAAATTAACAAGGAAAAATTGTTGAATGGGCAGAATATAGCTAATTGGAGAAACTTTGTCACACATGAGTCACCTTTCAAAAGCCAAATCATGCTGGGTCTCTCTTTGGAGTTGTTTGAATGACATGTGAAATATAATGCAGAAGATATAAACTTTGAACTGTTTAAGCATGACCTTTCCTGAGAGAAATTTAAAATACAAATCCAAAGATAACAGACTATTCAAAGCAAAAATTATAGGAATATAATATTTTTATTATATATAAATAAAATATGTGATAAAACAGCATAAATGATGGAATTGGAATGCTCTGAATATTGCATTAGAAAAAATATTATTTTTTCTATTGTAATAGAAAAATTGGATTACTGTGTAATAACATTCTTCCAATACATATGGAGTAATTTAGTATCATTTAAAGACTAAGTAAGGATGTATAAATTAACCCTAGGTTAGGCATTTTTTAAAGAGTTATAGGTTAAGAATCAATAGCAGAGCTAAATGGAATCATAAATTATTCAACGAATCCAAAAGAAGACAGAAAAAAAAAGGCAAAAAGAAGAAACAAAAGATGGAGCAAATAGAAAACAGGAAGGTCATATATTTTAAATCTAACAACATTAATAATAACATTAAATAAAAATAGTCTAAAACATTAATTCAAAGACAGAATAACTGCATAATTCAAAAGTATATACTGCCTACAAGAAACTCATTTTATAAGCAGGCTGACAGTTTAAAGATTGGAGAAATATATATCATGGAAACATTAATAGAAAGGAAATTGAAGTAGTTGCATTAATTTTACTAGACTTCAAAGAAAGCATATTAACAGGGTTAAGGGGACCATAAAGTAATGACAATGAACTCAATATTCCAAGAAGACATCCTCAATTCCAAGAAGAATATTATATATATATATATATGAATTTAACAACATAGACAAAATATTTCCAGCAAAAGTTGAAAGAATTGAAAGCCTCAATAGACAAATTTAGAATTATAATTCAAGCTACACTATTCTTCTCTAGCTGACATAAAACTACTATATAGAAAACCAGAGTGGGTAAAGAATACCAACAAGGGAGCTTCCAATCACTCCTGCAAGGTAGGCGGGCCTGCGACCCACCGGCAGAAGAGGAGCAGCAACCTGCTGAGAGGCAGAGCCGCCCCCTCCCCCTGCACCGGCAAGGTAGAGGGAACTGTGACCACGCACAGAGCAGGCCCAGCGGCCTGCTGAGGGGCAGAGCCACCCCCCACCCCCCGCGCCTGCCAGGTAGGTGGAACTGTGACCACGGACAGAAAAGGCCCAGGGGCCCGCCGTGGGACAGAGCTTCCAATCACTCCTGCAATGTAGGCGGGCCTGCGACCCACCGGCAGAAGAGGAGCAGCGACCTGCTGAGAGGCAGAGCCGCCCCCTCCCCCTGCACCGGCAAGGTAGAGGGAACTGTGACCACGCACAGAGCAGGCCCAGCGGCCTGCTGAGGGGCAGAGCCACCCCCTACCCCCCGCGCCTGCCAGGTGACCACCGACAGAAAAGGCCCAGTGGCCCGCGGTGGGACAGAGCTTCCAATCACTCCTGCAAGGTAGGCGGGCCTGCGACCCACCTGCAGAAGAGGAGTAGCGTCCTGCTGAGAGGCTGAGCCGCCCCCTCCCCCTGCGCCGGCAAAGTAGAGGGAACTGTGACCACGCACAGAGCAGGCCCAGCGGCCTGCTGAGGGGCAGAGACGCCCCCCACCCCCTGCGCCTGCCAGGTAGGGGAACTGTGACCACCGACAGAAAAGGCCCAGTGGCCCGCGGCGGGACAGAGCTTCCAATCACTCCTGCAAGGTAGGCAGGCCTGCAACCCACCGGCAGAAGAGGAGCAGCGACCTGCTGAGAGGCAGAGCCGCCCCCTCCCCCCAGCGCCTGCAAGGTAGATGGAACTGTGACCACCATCAGAACAGGCCGGACCTGCAACCAAGAGACAGAACAGGCCCAGTGGCCTGAGGAAGGGTAGAGCCCCCCCCCCCCGCGCCTGCAAGGTAGGCGCACCTGCGACCCATTGGCAGTACAGCCCCAGAGGCCTGCAGAGGGGCAGTGCCGCTGCCTGCGCCTGCAAAGTAGACAGAACTGTGACCACCGACAGAACAAGCCTAGCGGCCCGCAGAGGGACAGAGCCGCCGCCCACGCCTGCGAGGGAGACTTTGCAACTATACAAGACCAATATAAATATATAGGGGGAAAATTCAATAGCACAACAGTTTCACCAAGTAGAAAGGAACGCGAACAGTATGAAGAGACAAGGAAAGAAAGGACCACAAGCATTGCAGGTCAACTCAACGTTAGAAGAGGTAATACCTGCAGCAGATGGAATGTCAGATAAAGAATTCAGGATATACATGCTTCAGATGATCTGGAGTCTCAAGGAAGACATCAGACAGCAAAATCAGACAATGAAAGATCACTTCAACAATGAATTACATAAACAAATCCAAGAAGCAAAAGATCAACTATACAGGGAAATAGAGGTTATAAAAAACAAACATTCAGAAATCCTAGAAATGCAGGAAGCAATAAGCCAACTTAAAAACTCAATTGAGAATACTACCAGCAGAGTAGAACACTTAGAAGACAGAATATCAGACAATTAAGATAAAGTATTTCAACTTGAAAAGAACATAGACAGCTCAGCAAGACTGTTAAGAAACCATGAGCAGAACATCCAAGAAATATGGGATAACATCAAGAGACCAAATTTAAGAGTCATTGGGATACAGGAAGGGACAGAGTTTCAAACCAAAGGAATGAGCAATCTATTCAATGAAATAATACGAGAAAACTTCCCAGACTTGAAGAATGAGACAGAACCCCAAATCCTAGAAGCCTACAGGACGCCGAATGTGCAAAATCATAAGAGACCCACACCTAGACACATTATAATGAAGATGCCCAACATACAGAATAAGGAGAGAATTTTAAAAGCTACAAGAGAAAGGAAGCAGATCACATTTAGGGGTAAGCCAATCAGGATAGCAGCTGATCTTTCAACACAGACTCTGAAAGCTAGAAGATCCTGGAATAACATATTTCAAACACTGAAAGAAAATGGGTTCCAACCAAGAATTGTGTTTCCAGCGAAATTAAGCTTCAGGATGGAAGATGAAATTAAAACCTTCCACGATAAACAAACGTTTAAAGAATTCGCAGCTAGAAAACCATCTCTTCAAAACATCCTTGGCAAAACATTACAGGAAGAGGAAATGGAAAATAACAATGAAAACCAACAGTGGGAGGTAGGACACTAAAGGGGGGAAAATAATCAAAGAGGAAAACAAACCATGTTTAGTAACATAAATAAACAAATATGGCTGGAACAACAACCCATATCTCAATAATAACCCTAAATGTTAATGGCTTAAACTCACCAATCAAGAGACACAGGCTAGTAGAATGGATCACAAAACAAGACCCAACAATATGCTGCCTACAGGAGAGGCATTTGATAGGAAAAGACATACATAGGCTGAAGGTGAAAGGTTGGGAAAAATCATATCACTCATATGGACTTCGGAAACAAGCAGGAGTGTCCATACTCATATCAAATAAAATAGATTTCAAGCCAAAGTTAATCAAAAGGGATAAAGAGGGACACTACATACTGCTCAAGGGAACCATACACCAACAAGACATAACAATCATAAATATATATGCCCCAAACAATGGTGCAGCTATGTTCATCAAACAAACTCTTCTCAAGTTAAAGAGTCTAATAGACCACCATACAATAATCATGGGAGACTTCAACACACCTCTATCACCACTGGACAGATCTTCCAAACAAAAGTTGAATAAGGAAACTATAGAACTCAATAACACAATTAATAACCTAGACTTAATTGACATATATAGAATATACCACCCAACATCAAGCAGTTACACTTTTTTCTCAGCAGCACATGGATCCTTCTCAAAAATAGATCATATATTATGTCACAGGGAAACTCTTAGACACTATAAAGGAGTAGAGATAATACCATGCATCCTATCTGATCATAATGGAATGGAACTGAAAATCAATGATAAAAGAAGGAAGGGAAAAGAATACATCACTTGGAGAATGAACAATAGGTTACTGAACGATCAATGGGTTATAGAAGACATCAAGGAAGAAATTAAAAAATTCTTAGAGATTAATGAAAACACAGACACAACATATCGGAATCTATGGGACACATTGAAAGCAGTTCTAAGAGGAAAATTCATTGCTTGGAGTTCATTCCTTAAAAAAAGAAAAAACCAACAAATAAATGATCTCATACTTCATCTCAAAATCCTAGAAAAAGAAGAGCAAAACAACAGCAAAAGAAGTAGAAGGCAAGAAATAATTAAAATCAGAGCTGAAATTAATGAAATCGAAACAAAAGAAACAATTGAAAAAATTGACAAAACGAAAAGTTGGTTCTTTGAAAAAATAAACAAAATCGACAGACCCTTAGCCATGCTAGCGAAGAGAAGAAGAGAGAGAACTCAAATTACTAACATACGGGATGAAAGAGGCAATATCACAACAGACACTTCAGAAATACAGAAGATAATCAAAAATTATTTTGAATCCTTATACTGCAATAAATTAGAAGATAGTGAAGGCATCGATAAATTTCTTAAGTCATATGATCTGCACAGATTGAGTCAGGAGGATATAGACAACCTAAACAGACCAATATCAATTGAGGAAATAGAAGAAACCATCAAAAGACTACCAACTAAGAAAAGCCCAGGACCGGATGGGTATACAGCAGAGTTTTATAAAACCTTTAAAGAGGAACTAATACCAATACTTTTCAAGCTACTTCGGGAAATAGAAAAAGAGGGAGAACTTCCAAATTCATTCTACGAGGCCAACATCACCCTGATACCTAAACCAGACAAAGACACTTCAAAGAAAGAAAACTACAGACCAATATCTCTAATGAACCTAGATGCAAAAATCCTCAATAAAATTCTGGCCACTCGGATACAAAAACTTATCAAAAAAATTGTGCACCATGATCAAGTAGGATTCATCCCTGGGATGCAAGGCTGGTTCAATATAAGGAAATCAATAAATGTTATTCACCACATCAATAGACTTAAAAATAAGAATCATATGATCATCTCGATAGATGCGGAAAAAGCATTCGACAAAGTACAGCATCCCTTTATGTTCAAAACTCTAGAAAAACTAGGGATAACAGGAACATACCTCAATATTGTAAAAGCAATCTATGCTAAGCCTCAGGCTAGCATCATTCTGAATGGAGAAAAAGTGAAGGCATTCCCTCTAAAATCTGGAACAAGACAGGGATGCCCTCTCTCACCACTTCTGTTCAACATAGTTCTCGAAACACTGGCCAGAGCAATTAGACAGACGAAAGAAATTAAAGGCATCAAAATAGGAAAAGAAGAACTTAAATTATCACTATTTGCAGATGACATGATTCTATACCTAGCAGACCCAAAAGGGTCTACAAAGAAACTATTAGAGCTAATAAATGAATTCAGCAAAGTGGCAGGATATAAAATCAACACGCATAAATCAAAGGCATTCCTGTATATCAGCGACAAAGCCTCTGAAATGGAAATGAGGACAACCACTCCATTCACAATATCTTCAAAAAAAATAAAATACTTGGGAATCAACCTAACAAAAGAGGTGAAAGACTTACAATGAAAACTACAGAACCCTAAAGAGAGAAATAGAAGAAGATCTTAGAAGATGGAAAAATATACCCTGTTCATGGATAGGCAGAACTAACATCATCAAAATGGCGATATTACCAAAAGTTCTCTATAGGTTTAATGCAATGCCAATCAAAATCCCAACGGCATTTCTTGTAGAAATAGAGAAAGCAATCATGAAATTCATATGGAAAAACAAAAGACCCAGAATAGCAAAAACAATGCTAAGCAGGAAGTGTGAATCAGGTGGTATAGCGATACCAGACTTCAAACTATACTACAGAGCAATAGTAACAAAAACAGCATGGTACTGGTACCAAAACAGGCGGGTGGACCAATGGTACAGAATAGAGGACACAGAAACCAATCCACAAAACTACAATATCTTATATTTGATAAAGGGGCTAAAAGCATGCAATGGAGGAAGGATAGCATCTTCAACAAATGGTGCTGGGAAAACTGGAAATCCATATGCAACAAAATGAAACTGAATCCCTTTCTCTCGCCATGCACAAAAGTGAATTCAAAATGGATCAAGGAGCTTGATATCAAATCAGAGACACGCCGTCTGATAGAAGAAAAAGTTGGCTACGATCTACATACTGTGGGGTCGGGCTCCAAATTCCTCAATAGGACACCCATAGCACAAAAGTTAATAACTAGAATCAACAAATGGGACTTACTCAAACTAAAAAGTTTTTTCTCAGCAAAAGATACAATAAGAGAGGTAAATAGAGAGCCTACATCCTGGGAACAAATCTTTACTCCTCACACTTCAGATAGAGCCCTAATATCCAGAGTATACAAAGAACTCAAAAAATTAGACAATAAGAGAACAAACAACCCAATCAACAAATGGGCCAAGGACCTGAACAGACACTTCTCAGAGGAGGACATACAATCAATCAACAAGTACATGAAAAAATGCTCACCATCTCTAGCAGTCAGAGAAATGCAAATCAAAACCACCCTAAGATACCATCTCACTCCAGTTAGATTGGCAGCCATTATGAAGTCAAACAACAACAAGTGCTGGCGAGGATGTGGGGAAAAGGGTACACTTGTACATTGCTGGTGGGACTGCAAATTGGTGCAGCCAATTTGGAAAGCAGTATGGAGATTTCTTGGAAAGCTGGGAATGGAGCCACCATTTGACCCAGCTATTCCCCTTCTCGGTCTATTCCCTAAAGACCTAAAAAGAGCATGCTACAGGGACACTGCTACATCGATGTTCATAGCAGCACAATTCACAATAGCTAGACTGTGGAACCAACCTAGATGCCCTTCAATGGATGAATGGATAAAAAAAATGTGGCATTTATACACAATGGAGTATTACTCTGCATTAAAAAATGACAAAATCATAGAATTTACAGGGAAATGGATGGCATTAGAGCAGATTATGCTAAGTGAAGCTAGCCAATCCCTAAAAAACAAATGCCAAATGTCTTCTTTGATATAAGGAGAGTAACTAAGAACAGAGTAGGGTCGAAGAGCATGAGAAGAAGATTAACATTAAACAGGGATGAGAGGTGGGAGGGAAAGGGAGAGAGAAGGGAAAATGCATGGAAATGGAAGGAGACCCTCAGAGTTATACAAAAGTACATACAAGAGGAAGTGAGGGGAAAGGGAAAAATAATATAAGGGGGACAAAGGAATGTCAGTAGAGGGGGTAGAGAGAGAAGAGGGGAGGGGAGGGGAGGGGAGGGGGGATAGTAGAGGATAGGAAAGGCAGCAGAATACAACAGACACTAGTATGGCAATATGTAAATCAATGGATGTGTAACTGATGTGATTCTGCAATCTGTATATGGGGTAAAAATGGGAGCTCATAACCCACTTGAATCAAATTGTGAAATATGATATATCAAGAACTATGTAATGTTTTGAACAGCCAACAATAAAAAAAAAAAAAAAAA
>NW_026693877.1:0-12090 GCF_021218885.2 Marmota monax | reverse complement strand
CAAGTTCAAGAGTCTAATAGACCACCACACCATAATCATGGGAGACTTCAACACACCTCTCTCGCCACTGGACAGATCTTCCAAACAAAAGTTGAATAAGGAAACTACAGAACTCAATAACACTATTAATAACCTAGACCTAATTGACATATATAGAGTATACCACCCAACATCAAGCAGTTACACTTTTTTCTCAGCAGCACATGGATCCTTCTCAAAAATAGATCATATATTATGTCACAGGGCAACTCTTAGACAATATAAAGGAGTAGAGATAATACCATGCATCTTATCTGATCATAATGGAATGAAACTGAAAATCAACGATAAAAGAAGGAAGGAAAAAGCATACATCAATTGGAGAATGAACAATAGGTTACTGAATGATCAATGGGTTATAGAAGACATCAAGGAGGAAATTAAAAAATTCTTAGAGATAAATGAAAACACAGACACAACGTATCGGAATCTATGGGACACATTGAAAGCAGTTCTAAGAGGAAAATTCATTGCTTGGAGTTCATTCCTTAAAAAAAGAAAAAACCAACAAATAAATGATCTCATACTTCATCTCAAAATCCTTGAAAAAGAAGAGCAAAACAACAGCAAAAGAAGTAGAAGGCAAGAAATAATGAAAATCAGAGCTGAAATTAATGAAATCAAAACAAAAGAAACAATTGAAAAAATTGACAAAACTAAAAGTTGGTTCTTTGAAAAAATAAACAAAATCGACAGACCCTTAGCCATGCTAGCGAAGAGAAGAAGAGAGAGAACTCAAATTACTAGCATACGGGATGAAAAAGGCAATATCACAACAGACACTTCAGAAATACAGAAGATAATCAAAAACTATTTTGAATCCTTATACTCCAATAAATTAGAAGATAGTGAAGGCATAGATAAATTTCTTAAGTCATATGATCTGCCCAGATTGAGTCAGGAGGATATAGAAAACCTAAACAGACCAATATCAATTGAGGAGATAGAAGAAACCATAAAAAGACTACCAACTAAGAAAAGCCCAGGTCTGGATGGGTATACAGCAGAATTTTACAAAACCTTTAAAGAAGAACTAATACCAATACTTTTCAAGCTACTTCAGGAAATAGAAAAGGAGGGAGAACTTCCAAATTCATTCTATGAGGCCAACATCACCCTGATACCTAAACCAGACAAAGACACTTCAAAGAAAGAAAACTACAGACCAATATCTCTAATGAACCTAGATGCAAAAATCCTCAATAAAATTCTGGCGAATCGGATACAAAAACATATCAAAAAAATTGTACACCATGATCAAGTAGGATTCATCCCTGGGATGCAAGGCTGGTTCAATATACGGAAATCAATAAATGTTATTCACCACATCAATAGACTTAAAAATAAGAACCATATGATCATCTCGATAGATGCGGAAAAAGCATTCGACAAAGTACAGCATCCCTTTATGTTCAAAACTCTAGAAAAACTAGGGATAACAGGAACATACCTCAATATTGTAAAAGCAATCTATGCTAAGCCTCAGGCTAGCATCATTCTGAATGGAGAAAAACTGAAGGCATTCCCTCTAAAATCTGGAACAAGACAGGGATGCCCTCTCTCTCCACTTCTCTTCAACATAGTTCTCGAAACACTGGCCAGAGCAATTAGACAGACGAAAGAAATTAAAGGCATAAAAATAGGAAAAGAAGAAATTAAATTATCACTATTTGCAGATGATATGATTCTATATCTAGCAGACCCAAAAGGGTCTACAAGGAAACTATTAGAGCTAATAAATGAATTCAGCAAAGTGGCAGGATTTAAAATCAACACGCATAAATCAAAGGCATTCCTGTATATCAGCGACAAATCCTCTGAAATGGAAATGAGGACAACCACTCCATTCAAAATATCTTCAAAAAAAATAAAATACTTGGGAATCAACCTAACAAAAGAGGTGAAAGACTTATACAATGAAAACTACAGAACCCTAAAGAGAGAAATAGAAGAAGATCTTAGAAGATGGAAAAATATACCCTGTTCATGGATAGGCAGAACTAACATCATCAAAATGGCGATATTACCAAAAGTTCTCTATAGGTTTAATGCAATGCCAATCAAAATCCCAACGGCATTTCTTGTAGAAATAGAGAAAGCAATCATGAAATTCATATGGAAAAATAAAAGACCCAGAATAGCAAAAACAATGCTAAGCAAGAAGTGTGAATCAGGCGGTATAGCAATACCAGACTTCAAACTATACTACAGAGCAATAGTAACAAAAACAGCATGGTACTGGTACCAAAACAGGCGGGTGGACCAATGGTACAGAATAGAGGACACAGAAACCAATCCACAAAACTACAACTATCTTATATTTGATAAAGGGGCTAAAAGCATGCAATGGAGGAAGGATAGCATCTTCAACAAATGGTGCTGGGAAAACTGGAAATCCATATGCAACAAAATGAAACTGAATCCCTTTCTCTCGCCATGCACAAAAGTTAATTCAAAATGGATCAAGGAGCTTGATATCAAATCAGAGACGCGCCGTCTGATAGAAGAAAAAGTTGGCTACGATCTACATTTGGTGGGGTCGGGCTCCAAATTCCTCAATAGGACACCTATAGCACAAAAGTTAATAACTAGAATCAACAAATGGGACTTACTCAAACTAAAAAGTTTTTTCTCAGCAAAAGAAACAATAAGAGAGGTAAATAGGGAGCCTACATCCTAGGAACAAATCTTTACTCCTCACACTTCAGATAGAGCCCTAATATCCAGAGTATACAAAGAACTCAAAAAATTAGACAATAAGAGAACAAACAACCCAATCAACAAATGGGCCAAGGACCTGAACAGACACTTCTCAGAGGAGGACATACAGTCAATCAACAAGTACATGAAAAAATGCTCAACATCTCTAGCTGTCAGAGAAATGCAAATCAAAACCACCCTAAGATACCATCTCACTCCAGTAAGATTGGCAGCCATTAGGAAGTCAAACAACAACAAGTGCTGGCGAGGATGTGGGGAAAAGGGTACACTTGTACATTGCTGGTGGGACTGCAGATTGGTGCAGCCAATTTGGAAAGCAGTATGGAGATTTCTTGGAAAGCTGGGAATGGAGCCACCATTTGACCCAGCTATTCCCCTTCTTGGTCTATTCCCTAAAGACCTAAAAAGAGCATGCTACAGGGACACTGCTCCATTGATGTTCATAACAGCACAGTTCACAATAGCAAGACTGTGGAACCAACCTAGATGCCCTTCAATAGACGAATGGATAAAAAAAATGTGGCATTTATACACAATGGAGTATTACTCTGCATTAAAAAATGACAAAATCATAGAATTTACAGGGAAATGGATGGCATTAGAGCAGATTATGCTAAGTGAAGCTAGCCAATCCCTAAAAAACAAATGCCAAATGTCTTCTTTGATATAAGGAAAGTAACTAAGAACAGAGTAGGGACGAAGAACAGGAGAAGAAGATTAACATTTAGCAGGGATGAGAGGTGGGAGGGAAAGGGAGAGAGAAGGGAAATTGCACGGTAATGGAAGGAGACCCTCAGGGTTATACAGTGGAGGGGGTAGAGAGAGAGGAGGGGAGGGGAGGGGAGAGGTGGGGAGGGGGGAGGGTGGAGGATGGGAAAGGCAGAGGAGCACAACAGACACTAGTATGGCAATTTGTAAATCAATGGATGTGTAACTGATGTGAATCTGCAATCTGTGTATGGGGTGAAGGTGGGAGTTCATAACCCACTTGAATCAAAGTGTGGAATATGATATGTCAAGAAATTTGTAATGTTTTGAACAACCCACAAAAAAAATTAAAAAAAAAAAAAAGAAGTTACCAGAGGTTAATTCCTTCTTTTTTTTTTTTTTTTTTTTGGTCTTTTCACTTTATTTTAAGTAAGCTTTCTTTTTTTTAAAATTTTTATTGTTGGTTGTTCAAAACATTACATAGTTCTTGATATATCATATTTCACACTTTGATTCAAGTGGGTTATGAACTCCCATTTTTACCCCGTATACAGATTGCAGAATCACATCAGTTACACATCCATTGATTTACATATTGCCATACTAGTGTCTGTTGTATTCTGCTGCCTTTCCTATCCTCTACTATCCCCCCTCCCCTCCCCTCCCCTCCCCTCTTCTCTCTCTACCCCCTCTACTGTAATTCATTTCTCCCCCTTGTATTTTTTTTCCCTTTCCCCTCACTTCCTCTTGTATGTAATTTTGTATAACCCTGAGGGTCTCCTTCCATTTCCATGCAATTTCCCTTCTCTCTCCCTTTCCCTCCCACCTCTCATCCCTGTTTAATGTTAATCTTCTTCTCATGCTCTTTGTCCCTACTCTGTTCTTAGTTACTCTCCTTATATCAAAGAAGACATTTGGCATTTGTTTTTTAGGGATTGGCTAGCTTCACTTAGCATAATCTGCTCTAATGCCATCCATTTCCCTGCAAATTCTATGATTTTGTCATTTTTTAATGCAGAGTAATACTCCATTGTGTATAAATGCCACATTTTTTTTATCCATTCGTCTATGCCATACCACTGAGTGGGAACTGTCTGTCAATAGACACCTTCCACAAAGAACCACAAGTATTTCATTGCACCCTGGTCCCATAAATCAGATCAAATCTTCTTGTCAGGGACTTATAATTATTTGCACAATGAATTCCAGTACAAATTTTCTATTGCTTCCATAACAACTTACAACAAACCCAGTGCCTTAACACAACATAAATTTATTATCTTATAGTTCCCTAAGTCAGAAGTCCAAAAAGGCTCTCACTGTGCTAAAATCAATCATCAGCAGGGTTAGTTCTTTTTTTGGTGGCTCTAGGATTGCATCTGTTTCTCCGGCTTTCCTGGCTGCTACAGGCAGCCCACATTCCCTGGCTCATGACCCACCTCTTCCATCTTCAAGGTGCACAATGTAGCGTCTCTCTAACCCGGCTCTGTCAACACTTCCCTTTCTCTTTCCACAGCCAGAAAAGATTCTCTGCTTTGAAAGATTTGTCCAGGTGAATCCACATGAATAATCTGAGACAATCTAGTCTGTGCCTTTATTCCTGTCTGTGAAGTCCCCATTGCCACATTAGGTAATGTGTTCAGAGATTCTGGGGATTGAGATGTAGGCGTGTTTCAGGGTCATTATTCCTCCCACCACAACTTCAGCAGACGGTTTAATGATCTTTCATAAAAATGAGGCTATTTATCTCTATGCAATGCTCATTCTCAACTGAACATATTTCTTGAGGTCTTCTCACTATATTCCATTTCAAAAGCTCTCCAATCTCAAACATAATACCTGGTCAGCATAACCCTTAGAATAATACATAGTCTTTAATTACCAAATCCAAAACTTGTCTTTTCTATAAATTTGTATAGCCTCTCCATCTTTGATTAGCAGACTACATTTTAATGTGTTTATTAGACTTCTCTGGAAAACGGTAACAAAAGGCATCTAATTTTATTTTTAGACATTGCATTTAACTTTTTAAAAGATAAGAGCAAAAGAAAGAGAGCTGATACATTAAAATAGTTAAAATGAATACCATAAAAGGATTGATATTTGAGAAATACTGTTGCTTAAGTCTTTAGCTCATGCTAACATTCTTCATAACCCTCCTCAGATTCTCCTGTACATCATGTAACTGGTAATTCTGCATTTCCACAACTGGAGCCAATACTGGCTCCTTTGTGACTTGCTCCCATGTCACAAAGGAAACAACAGCACACCTTCTCCTTTGGAAGGACTGACGTTTGTTTCTATGGTATTTTCAAGGCCACCCACCTTGCAGGGCATCTCATGATTGACACATCCAATACTGTATCATCTTTCATAATCTTTAACATGCTCACTCTCAAGACATGAGCAAAATAGTAATAATAATACGTGTAGGAAAGTTCTAAAATATTTTACAGGTTATGTCTTAGATTATCAGCTCATATGAAACAGGTTTTAACTGATGCTAGTCACTGGAAAAATACTTGGCTTCCAGAATCAGATCCAATTTGTTTGGTTTCTTCTATTTTTTTTTTCCTTTTCTCATTGAACATCCTCCTACTTGGAAGCAAGGATTGAACTACTTGATTTTCCTTTTAGATGTAATTATTTTTATTAATTCTTAGTCGTACATAAAATTAGGATTCACTTTGACATAATTATAAAAGCACAGAATACCATTTGCTCTAATTCAGTCCCCAGGGTTACCTGATATCTTGATGTCTCTTCTAACCTTAGGATCCTAGGCTTCTGGATTTTTCCTCCCTGTGTAGTAGAAGAATGATTGTTGAAGAATGAAGTCTCTGCACAAGACATTTTAATGGTAACCTCTGACCTTTACAAAATGCCAGTTGACTATCTCAGGCTGTCTCTTTATATGTCACGGTTCATTAATAACCGGGACTCCTTGTATCGCTAGGACAAACTAAAGGAAAGTTCTAGCAAACACTTTCCAAGCCCAGGAGATGGGGAGATGCTGAAATCAAAGGACCCCCTCTGCTTCTCCTGTTATCTCTGCTCTATCTCCTCCCTTCACCAGAAGGCGGCCAAGGATGTTTGTGGATGGAGCTTGCCGCAAGTGCAACGGATTCCTGGAACGGTAGCGAAGCTCAGCAGGGCTCTGGCAGTGCAGACAGCAGCTCCTCTGCCTGTGAATCCCTCTCCTACCTCTTCTTTCCTGTTGGCAGGGCCATCCACTGTGGGGGAGGCTGCCCTGGGTAGGAAAAGAAGAGTCTACATCCCCAGCACACCCAGCAGAAACAAGTGGGATTTTTTGTGCCCTTGTTAATAGATGGGAAAAGGAATTATCCTTAAACATATCTTTTTTGAATACTATAGAAAATAAGTTAGATCTATTTTATGTATTTTTTACCATTTATGCTCTTAAAATACCACTATTCACTCTAATTTCATGCAGGGGGGGAAAACAGTCGAATATTTTTTCAGAGGGATACTGGGGATTGAACTCAGGGACACTTGACTACTGAGCCACATCCCCAGCCCTATTTTGTATTTGATTTAGAGACACGGTCTCACTGAGTTGCTAAGTGTGTGACTTTTGCAGAGGCTGGCTTTGAACTCATGATCCAACACCTCAGCCTCTGTAGCCACTGGGATTACAGGTGTCACCACTGCAACTGGCAAAAAACAGTAAAATTTAAAACTATTTTTTTTTTATTTTACAAAATAAATACATGAATGTAATTCAAACTGTGTGTCAATCTCTCTCCCAAAATTGTGAGCCCCTTCAGGTCAGGAAGAATGTCTTTTTCATCTTTAATGCCAGTGCCTATCACAGTGCCTGGCATATAACAGAGACAAATAAGGATTGGTTGAATAAATAAGTAACTGACCAGTGATTCTACTTTTAGTACATTAACAAAATCACTCAAAAAATATTAAACAAGCATCTACTGGGTGCCTGATACTGTGCTAGTTCTGGGGCTGCAAACACGAAAGAGACATACCCCTGCCCTCCAAGACCCACAGTCAGCCAGGAATGAGAGACATAGAAGAATTGTAGGCAGCACCATCAACAAAACACATCAGAGCGGAGTTCAAGAAGCTCTTCATTCAGTCCAGTAGGGAGAAATATTCAAAAAAGGAATTCAGAGAAGAGGCTACATCTGTTGGTCCTTAAAAAAACAAAGAAATAGAGAAAGGGCATTTCAAAACAGAGGAAAAAAATGGAAGCTAGAACAGAGGTAAAAATCGGGCAGGCCTTGCTTAGAGAATAACAAGGTTGACTGCAAAGGCTCCACCCAGGGGGGTCTGGCCAGGGAGTGGCAGGAAATGAGGCCAGAGTGGGGTTGGAGCCAGTGATTTGCGCTCCTGAGTGCAGGAGTAAGGGGTCTGGATTCTGTTCTGTTAGCAGGATAACATTCAAGAAAGGCGTGTGGCCAAGGATGGACACCATCAGCTACCACACAGTGAGGGGGTCTGAGTGAAGGCAAGAAAGATGGAGGTGATGTGAGCCTTGAGCAGTGGTGATGTTAAAGAATTTCTGCTTCCAAAAAAACAGAAACAATTGTTGCACACATAATTTCCAGGTTCCTTCATGGGTTCTGAGTGGGGTACGCTCTTATTCCCTACTGCATCCCATACAGACCCAAACTTAAGCCAACGTTTCCTGGCAAAAGGCAAACTTATGACTCTTGGCACTTAAATCCAGCGTCTCTTTGAACACATATTTAATCTGTCCTTGTTTGCTCTAGCCTTAAGGTTGGCATCTATGTGACACCATAGACTGAATGTCTCTCCTTCATGAGAAGAGAGATTAGCACCTTCAGGGCAATGAGTGACATTCCTCAACCATTTGCTACACTCTGCCCCCTGGGTGATGTCACCTGGAGATGAGGAAATGCGACCATAGCTCCTTGTCCTCTCTGCTGAACTTCAAATGGAAAGGCCAGTGGGGGGTGTATGCCTTTGACTTAGAGAGAAGTAACTTCATGCTTTTAGACACAAAGTAGACTTTAGTCTTCAGATTATAGAATTCTTTGTAAATTACTCAAATCTTGGATTGATAAGCACCAGAATCATACCCAGATTATGTGGTTCCCTCAACTTCTCTTTGTATCACTCAATTTATAAGAAGTAAAAAACATATCATCCAAACTTTGTAAGAACGAGGTACATTCAAGTTTCATTTTCTAAAAATGTCTAAGGAGCAAAATGGTAAGAATTGTTATTTGTATGGAGGTGAAAACATGAACATCTTTTTTTCTTTTTTCTTAGTGATAATGTGTGATTTTAAAACTGTTGTCTGCAGGTGTTAAATACATTAACATGTCCCAATAGAGCCTGTGAATAAGCAGCACCAAATAAGTTCTGTTCTATTTCAATTTCGTGATCAAATATCCTCTGGGAAATCTAGATCTCAGAATGTTGTTCCCCAAACATGGCCCAAGATTCTAGGAGGCCCAGGATCTGTGACCTTCAATGTCCCTAAATGCCCTCTGTTATTGGCCCCTGAAGCTCTTCCATGTCAGTAGATTCCCATTCAGAGTTAACCTTCTTTCTAACTAACTCCCCAGCCACCTATTACAAGCACTTCAGTGAACTGAAGCTCTAGGCTATCCCTGGGATCTGTCAGTTAACCTCCAGCTTGAAGCACAATGTACAACCTCCCTTTTAAATTAGGGTGACCCAAAGACACTAATTTATGTTGCTATATTTTGCATTGTCTTTTTTTTTTTTTTTTTGCATTGTTGTAGCCCTCACTGTCCCCCTGTGGGTAGACAGAAGATGTTAACATTGCCTCTAGCACTGTAAACCATCTCAGAGAGGGCAACTTGACAATTCCTTCAGGCCTAAATCAACCCTCAGGAATTTGAAGTAAAAAACAATTGAAAGTGTTAAAAATAGGATACATATAGGAAGCTGCTTATAGCAATACTGTTTATAGTAATAAAAAAATGGAACTAACCCAAATATTCAAGAATAAAAGAATTATAATTAGTGATACTTAAACTTTGTTTTGACCATGGGATACTCTCTTCAGCATAACACTGTGCATACACAAAACACATAAAGTGATATAAAAATATTTAATTTTTAAAGAAAAACTATTGCACATAAAGAAAGTATGGAGGGAAGGGGGAGTGAAACCTATCTATTTCTGCTCCTGACTCATCTCCAAAAGTGTGGCCCTGTAACATGTCTGAGGACTTCTCAGGGTACTCTGAAATCTGACATCATTTCCTTGGTAGCTAAAAATAAGTGTATAACCACATAAAATGTTTATAAGACAAAATCTGTAATGTGATATTCAATGAGATGATTGGAACACATGTATATTATCTATATGTACAACTGTATAAAATATGCACAATTAAGATGATGAGAAAGATGATCAATAGATGAACAAAATTGTCTTACCTTAGTTTATGTCGTTTTTTAGAAACAGAAACTACTTAGTCGAACTGTGTTTCATCAAACCCACTGACTAGTCCTAATGCTTTAGGCAGCTAACCTGGCCCTCCTGGGCACTGTCCTCTGTAAGATGAGGAGAATCATGGCCATGGGGTTATTGTGAGTCTCAGATGAGCTGATTCACTTGCAGGGCTTAGAACAACACCTCAACAGATTCTAGCTGCCGTTGGTAATATGATCATTTCCATTATACTCAGTTGTAGAAATTTTGAGGTAAAATGTGGAAGCAAAAGAGAAAAATATTAGCTATAGCCAGCTGCCTGTCTCCTTGCTGATTCTGCTCAGCACAGTTAATGCCCACCCACCCTGCTCAGTGCCAGGGACACCCATGAAGAGGGCTGCTCCTGAGCTAAGACCCATAGCAGGGGGTAGCCACAGAAAACAGCAATAGGCATGCTCTAAATCCTGCTATCTCCCCCTTTTAATACTTGGTAAAAAGGGGTATTTCCCTTTTCCCACCTCTTATCCCCTTGAAAAAAATCAGAGCAGCAACTTGAAGCCCTGTTCTTCTTGCACATCCACCAAACATGGAGATTTTACTTTGGGCTGTGTATTTTCATTTAATCTGATGTCCTTGAAACATTTAAAAAGCATTTAAAATAAGGCTTCTTTTTTTTATTTTTTTTTATTTTTTTTTTAATTTTTTTTTATTGGTTGTTCAAAACATTATAAAGCTCTTGACATATCATATTTCATACATTAGATTCAAGTTGGTTATGAACTCCCAATTTTACCCCAAATACAGATTGCAGAATCACATCGGTTACACATCCACATTTTTACATAATGCCCTATTAGTAACTGTTGTATTCTGCTACCTTTCCTATCCTCTACCATCCCCCCTCCCTCCCCTCCCATCTTCTCTCTCTACCCCATCCACTGTAATTCATATCTCTCCTTGTTTATTTTCCCATTCCCCTCACAACCTCTTATATGTAATTTTGTATAACAATGAGGGTCTCCCTCCATTACCATGCAATTTCCCTTTTCTCTCCCTTTCCATCCCACCTCATGTATCTGTTTAATGTTAATCTTTTCTTCCTGCTCTTCCTCCCTGCTCTGTTCTTAGTTGCTCTCATTATATCAAAGAAGACATTTGATATTTGTTTTTTAGGGATTGGCTAGCTTCACTAAGCATAATCTGCTCTAGTGCCATCCATTTCCCTGCAAATTCTATGATTTTGTCATTTTTTAGTGCTGCGTAATACTCCATGGTGTATAAATGCCACATTTTTTTTATCCATTCAAGCAAATTGACTTGAAACTTAACATAAAGATAAAAATTCATATTTCTGTGGTGTCATGCCTCTGTCCTATAAACACAGGGTCAGTGGGGTGTTCCGTCTCTCACTGTCCCTACTCTTCCTATTACTCATCTGCTTGCTGACATCCTCTTCGTGTCTCCTCCTTTGTTACTCTAACTTCTGAGGTTGATTCCCTTATTTCGGTTTCTTCAGTACATTATCAATATCTATTGATTGTTTTTTTATCCATCAGTTAAATCAGCAACACATACTGGCTTAATTGATTAATTGATGTCTAACTATTTTGATAAAAATTTTTCTAAGATCCACTTTTCATTTCATATGGGATTTAAAAGAAATGCTTTGAGACTTATGTTCTTAAAAGAACCATCTCCCACCCATTCCTTTTCTTAGATCTTGCTTAACCTCTGTTTGAAAAGTACTCAATCCTGGGAACAAATCTTTACTCCTCACACTTCAGATAGAGCCCTAATATCCAGAGTATACAAAGAACTCAAAAAATTAGACAATAAGATAACAAATAACCCAATCAACAAATGGGCCAAGGACCTGAACAGACACTTCTCAGAGGAGGACATACAATCAATCAACAAGTACATGAAAAAATGCTCACCATCTCTAGCAGTCAGAGAAATGCAAATCAAAACCACCCTAAGATACCATCTCACTCCAGTTAGATTGGCAGCCATTATGAAGTCAAACAACAAGAAGTGCTGGCGAGGATGTGGGGAAAAGGGTACACTTGTACATTGCTGGTGGGACTGTAAATTGGTGCAGCCAATTTGGAAAGCAGTATGGAGATTTCTTGGAAAGCTGGGAATGGAACCACCATTTGACCCAGCTATTCCCCTTCTCGGTCTATTCCCTAAAGACCTAAAAAGAGCAT